>NW_027396605.1:1597345-1601497 GCF_047715775.1 Aspergillus undulatus
TTTTTTTTTCTTTTTTTTTCTTTTTTTTTCTTACTTACAGCGCATGGTATGCTTGCGCGAGTAGCGACAACTCGAATACCTGGACGACTGCCGTGGTCGCATGCCCTCAGCTTATTCACAGACGATCGATGGCCCTTGCCCCGTGTCGAACGCGCAATTACCGAGTCCAAATTAATCTGGCACAATCCGAGTGCTTAGTTGTCGATCATATCACCCTTGCTCATATACCATCATCGTACTCGGGGACGGAACCCCTTATCCGTGCTTGCGTTCGCCGTTCGTCTCGCAAGGCAGCAATATAGGATGACGACGCTCCCCAGACTAACAAACCATATGAAAGAAGTCCTATACTATCGCACAACAGACACGATGGATTCTGTACCGCGGGAGAACGTTTCATGGAGATCGCGCCTCACATCATTCATAGCATCTCGGAACAGCGTCACAGTGCCACTCCATCAGACACGGATTCTCTCCTCAATCCAGCTTCCAGCAACGTTGTTACACCGCGCCATGCCTCGCGGCGCCGGCGCCGGTGGCTGTGATTCTGGATGCCGGAATCTGCGGCCTGCGCAGTGTCCAGCGTCCAACCACGGAGCTATACGACAGACCCCCAATCCCACAACAGTAGTCATCCTCGCATTGGCCGCCAGTCGTCGAGTGATCGTGCTTCCGTAGTGAAAGGAGCCAATCTCTCTGTCGATCGGGCACTTACGCAATCATGAACTCACTTTCTCTTGCTGCTTCGTGCGAGCAGCGATCGTTTACTCCGCATTCGGCTACTCTGTACGGGGTGCTTTTATAATCTAGGTATTCTGCAGGTACTCGTCCGTCGGATATCCGGAATGTGCCCGTACCCACCGCAGCATATGATGTTTGGCTGGGGTTGTTTATTTAGACCACCTGCGGACCGTCCGCAGCCCACACGGTAAATCCCGGGGGCAGATGTCTGTCACTGCAGAAGTATCCACCAGCGAATGTTCCCATGAATCCCATTCGATCGGCAAAGATGGGGCCTATTGTGGCGGCTAAAAGCCTCTACAATGTACTTAACCGCTTACCCTACCCGCTACCCCCTGGAGCATACCGCCTACAAGCCAACAACATACTTAACTCCGCAATTCGCAACAATCAAGATCAGTCAGGAATCAAGTCGCTCTTCGATAGACCTAGCTGCAACCGGTAAGTAACCAATATACAACCCTGCAAGCAATAGCACTAGCTATCCGTCGAAAAGCCCCGTGCGCAAGCTAGGGTCCCCCGGACCATAGGTAATAAGCCTACAACCCCCGTAATTAGCACGTACTCCACCAATAGGGAAATCCTCCAGGAGACATCGCGCTGATTTGACCATGGCCCTGAATCTGGTTTTCATTTTGATTTTGGTTCGACTCGGATGCACGGATCCCGTGGGCTCGGATATGCACATGCTGTACGGATAAGTAGATAACTAACGAGGGATAGTAAAGCGTACTTCTGATGAAAGTACCTGATATAGCAGGGATGTTATCCGAGTATCTGTTTTTTAAGCAGGGATGCTGTTTGATATTGCGGTTGTCTGAGCCACGACACTGACCGCGAAAACCGGTTAAACTCGGCTTCTTCCCGCCTTACTTTTAACGGGGGTACCTACTACCTGACTGGTACTAAGTAAAGCAAATAAGTACGCGACTCGAGTAGTCTACATCGTAGCTTGTCGTGCATTGAGTGAAACACCCCTACAATTTCTCCGTAGGTACTAAATACGTACCCATAGTCTCATCGTTCCTCTTGTAAAGCAGATATCTCCCTCCCGTCTGTGAAGGTCCTGACTCTATTGCTGAGAAGTACCAGATATCTCAGTCCGTTTGGGATTGACCATCCGCATCAAGACCAAGTATCGCACCTACTACTATAGTTCCTGGATGTCACCGGCCTCCGGTCACACCTAGGTCGCCGATCAGGCGCGAAGGGTCGGTCCACCTACCTACCTACTCTGTGCAGACTACTGAGTAACTTCATAGCCGCAGCCTCGATGAAAGCTTGGCTCATTCACTCGATTTGGCTTCAAGCAGGTTTCGAGCCTTGTCCTGTTCGGGTTCTCTTCGGCTTCGCGGTTGATTTACCTGACTTCTAGGAGTAGGTCAGACCAGGTCCGGCCAAGGTAGGTTTTACTTTCCTTTTCGTTTTCTTTCGGTCTCGAGACTTACGCTTTCTGATATTGTTGCGCTTGTTGAGCTTATGTTGAGTTTGTCAGACGGATACGTCGAGAGCTCGGTCCATACATCCAGTTATTCTTGACCTTAGGTAAGATCGCTCGGCTACCGCAATTAGATACTATGGGTACTATTTAGGGTAGGTGCGAGTGCGGGCCCGGGGCCCGGGGTGTGGCATCACGGCGGAAAACATAAGCATAAACATATACAACTTGATGTGATCTGAGCTTCTGAGATTAAGCTGAAGGCAGGTTGAAACTCTCTCTGTATTTATCTACCTTGGCCAGACGGACGGATTTTCAACCCGTAACGACGTATGATAGTGGGTATACAGAGTATACAGAGCATACGCCTACATAGTACTAGGTAGTAGTAGACTACCTACACACCTACGTACTCTGTAGGTTTCCGCTGCAGAACCAGTATTCTCCAGCCGTGCAGTTGACTGTTTACTAGCAGTGCCAACTCCAAGTGTACGGAGTATATTGAAAGATTCGATCCATTCCATTTCTAGAGCTTCCCATCGCCCGTTCATGAACACACACTTTTGACTACGGATGTGGGTAACTAGCTCCTAGCGAAAGCGAGAACTCTGCAGGCACTAGATACAAGGTAACCTTTCTACTTCGGACTCACACAGTGACGCAATCTATCTCCTCACAGGCAACCGACATCGTCGAATCTCGACGAAGACAACGTTGCGTAGCTTGCCTACGCCGTAGAAGCAACGGCCCGTCGGCAACGCGAGTCCAGCGAATCTAATCCTGTTTCCTGAATCCTGACTCTGTTCTTTTGCGTCAGTTGGATCCACTCTTCTGGAACGTGGATCAAGGCCTGGGCAGGAGCTACGTGCGTTATCGTGGAACCTACTCCTGACTAGTCTAATCTAGATTCTACATCATTATCATCAACTTGCGGTGCGACCTGAGTCAGTCCTGCAATCCGCATTCTGCAGGACGTTGCTAGCTTGCTAGTCAGTCTAGGGCTAGGACTTTAGTGCAACAGCTTAGCTTGGGCCCGTTCGGGGTTGGAGTCGGGAGTGGATTGACCGGGTCGGGTTATCCGAGTTGCTGGCTCGAGGGTTGACCAGGGCCGTAAGTCTGACTGACTCGTGGGTGAGGAATACGTACTCAAGTCTTCTCGGAACGTATGATGCATGAATCTGGGATTTAGGGGCGATTCGACAAGTTGCGAATAAGGCGAGCTGTAGATAAATGTATGACCTGAATGGGTTGCTGCCGGTTTGGAGTACTGTAGATGCTCTTACAGAGTACTATCTTGGGTACTTTTATAGCTTGTGAAACAGGGGTAAGGATAATGACAGTGGAATGGGCAATCCCACCGTGATTGACGTCAGGTAAGGAGTTTCCGGGGGATATTAATGATGAAGATGTTGGAAGAATCGACATCTCTAAAAGTCTAATATATCCCTCCTCCTTCGCGGCTTGCCTAACAGTACCCGGTGGAGATCTATAGATGCCTCGGTAGCCAGAAAACAGATCCGGTGTTTCCATCCTGGAGTTTATTTCTAGGCATGACAAGATACATGGTTTTCTAACTGGCAGGGATTAAGATGTGCTATCCTCTTGCTTCATAGTCTGAGGTTGCGGGTTGGCCGTACTTCTGATCTCATATTAATGGACATTAGGAATAAAGGAGGCCCTTGAGGGTGTTAAGTGTTAACGATGGTCAGGACGAGGGAAGGATCAATATTCTCTACCTAGGTAGCGGATGAGTTTGCCCCCTTGGCTTTTTCCCTAACATATCTCTATTAGAGTATTCGAGAGCCAGGGGAACGAAAGAGGAAGGAGGGGGTCCCTGAGGTTCCCGCAGGATTTGAATCAGCCCCTGTGTTGGCAACTGTTTTTATCGTCGTCGTAGTAGTAGTAGTAGTAGTAGTAGTAGTAGTAGTAGTAGTAGTAGTAGTAGTAGTAGTAGTAGTAGTAGTAGTAGTAGT